>NW_024543077.1:14402500-14450000 GCF_018167655.1 Microtus oregoni | reverse complement strand
GGCTACCCTTCCATTCTCAGACCCCCCAAACTGGCTCCCCTGCCTGTCACAGGTTGCAAGGGAAAGGGAGAGCATAGTTCCCTTACCTTTGCCATCCTACCATCCTATGGCGTACAAGGGAGAGAGCAGGAGTGAACCACAGGCCTGGTTTACCCCTGTGTCCCTACCAACAGGGTCAGCTCTAGTGTGCTGCCCAGGGGTGGTACTATGCCCACTCTTCTGGGTGCTCCAGCTGGTAAGGGGACCCAAGATTTTTATTTGCAGCCATTTGATAGAATGTAAGATATGTCCCAGTAGATTTGTGTTTATCAAAGGAAAAGTGAGGCTTCATATCATTAATACATACCTGCAGCTATATAACCACTTCGGTAAAACATCTCTTCAAAATTTCTAATTATTCTTATGGTTGAGCTTTGAGTATTTCCTTTATTCTAATTAATTTTATATATGTGCTTTCTAGACACTTTCCTCAGCCTGTGATTTAGTTTTCTATTATTTAAAACAGATGCCTTACAGAACAGATCTTTTTGCTTATTTATCGAAGTCTTCCCCCTACATACATGCCCCAGCCCCATCCACTCCTCTTCTACTGTTTCTCTTCAGATACCGGTGGGCATCCTATGAATATCAGCAATTCATGGGATACCAAGCCGTAGTGAGACTGCGTTCCTCCTCTACAGAACGGAATTTCTAATTGTAGTGAGGTCGGATTTATGTTCCTTTCATGCATCTCCCTTCTGATGTCAAATCTGTGACATCCCTGCACATCCCTGTCTGGAAGATGCTTCCATCTTTAGAGACTCTAGCTGCTGTGGCTCTCACCTTCTGCATGTGGTCCATTCTGTTACACATTGCTTGCAGCATATATATGTATGGCAAGATAACTCCCAGTAGGGTGATGCTACCGATGCAATTAGTTTTATGAATTAATCCAGAACTCAAGGGCCAACTGCAGGAGAACTTTATTTGTTCCATTGCATTCTTCTGGGAATCCCAAGTGAATCACACAAAGGACTTGAAAACTCTTTGGGATGACCTCCTTACAACCTTTGTGCCTAGACTCTGACCTCAGACAAGCAGTGGTGACTGGGAGTAGGAGAAATCTAAACCTTCACCTTTTAATCTGATGTTGGACCTCGGGAGACGAATTTGGATGGTGTGCATCCCCCAAGCTTTGCAAAGATGCCAACCCAATATGTACCTGTCCCCTGTGCTCTCCCCAGCCGAGAGCTTTCCTAAAGCCAGCCCCTGCACTAAGCAAATATTTCTCTCCTCTATTTCGCTCCTCTTTTTTTAAAAGTCTTTCTTCCATCTGATCCCCCATTCTCTTTTATATTGTGTAATATAATTCTTAATAAACCTTTAAATAAATATTATTAAACTATTAAAAGAGAATGAACTAGTTTATACATGGGTCTTATAGGTACTTCAAATTGTAAAAAAAGAAAAAAATCCTTTATAAGTCTAAGCTATGATTCCTCTGAAGTCATATAAAATGATACTAATGTGAATGGCAAAATTTAAAATATCTCAAATTCCTGTGACAGAATACTACTGAAAACGAAAGACACTGTGTTCTAGTTAAGTTTTGAAGGCAAACATTCCCTGGAGCTGAAAATGTATTGTTAAAAACACAAATATCTTACTACAGAAATGCCTACTGATTTTCAGTTTTTCTTTGTAAAAAGAGCTGACTTAAAACTGCATTCCGTTCATTGATGACTAACTTGCAGAAATACGAAACGAGAGTAGGAGACAAGGGCACTCAGCTCTCAGGAGGCCAGAAGCAGAGGATCGCTATCGCTCGAGCCCTCATCAGACAGCCTCGGGTCCTGCTGCTGGATGAAGCCACGTCGGCTCTGGACACGGAGAGTGAAAAGGTCTGCCTCTGCCTGTCTGTCCCACTAACCTATGAAAAGGAGAATAAGAAAAGCAGACACAGGGAGAGCAAGCACTAGATAGAGATACAATTGTTTTAAAGTAATAGAATATATGATTCCAATTTTTCTAACAAAGTACATATATTTCCTAAACATAAAGCAAGCATTCAAAAGGAGACATAACAGCTTTGGTACATTAGCTGTAATGAAAAACTCAAAAGGACTGAAATAAAAAAGGAGCTAGATAAGTTGATATGGCAATGAGTCAGAAAGTCTAAATACTTGCCAGGGTCATTTGCATCATAGAAGCCTGTTTCTGTTATGATTGCAAAGTAAAACATAACAATGTAGATTACACTAACAGCTATGTGAAATGCATACATAAAGCCGTGTTCGAAGAGAAGGGGATTCTGGGAGTTGATGTTATTAGGATGGGGGAGCACGCCTGCTGCTGTGGTTCTCAGTACACAGCTCCTCTTGGCTTTCCACAGGTGGTGCAGGAAGCCCTGGACAAAGCCAGGGAAGGCCGCACCTGCATCGTGATCGCTCACCGCCTGTCCACCATCCAGAACGCGGACTTGATCGTGGTGATTCAGAACGGCAAGGTCAAGGAGCAGGGCACCCACCAGCAGCTGCTGGCCCAGAAAGGCATCTATTTCTCAATGGTCAATATTCAGGCTGGTGCCCAGAACTTATGAACTCTTGTTACAGTGTATTTTTAAAATAAATTCAAAACGTTTTACACTTATGACGTGTAGAAGAAGTTTCTCATTGAAGCTACAAAGTAAAGATCTACTTTATTCCACATGAGTTTAAAGCACCCGAGGCTGGTGGTCTCGAAGGGACACCTGCCTTGACAAAAGTGATGTCTACCAACTACAGTGTGGCTCTTTCTCCCCGAGCCATCAGCACCACCCAGGGAGACCTGCAGCAAAGCTCAGGCACGTGAGTGAGAAGGATTAATAGAAACCCCAAACTAGGAGCAAGTTCCCATAGTTCCGAATAGGTAGGTGTGTGACAAGATGACTCGGGAACAGGTTTCTGAGTACAAAGGAAAGTTAAATTTACACTCTGAATTATTCCACTGTGCAATAGGAGGTGTTGCTTGTTGTGGCCATATTGAACACTTATTTTTATCAACACGTTCCATCCTACATATTAATGAGGTTCCGTGTGGTATTGCTCTACATGGAATACGCATGAGAAGATCCAAACACCGGTTTCCATTCCTTCACAAACCCATCCCAGTGAGCAGTAATCAGTACTCTCCATGCAGGAGTCAGGTTTAGCATCACAGGAGTGAGGACGTGTGGCACTCTTCTTTCTGTCCTGCTTATTTCACTTAAAAAACACCCATTTCGCCGGGCGGTGGTGGTGCACGCCTTTAATCCCAGCACTCCGGGAGGCAGAGGCAGGCGGATCTCTGTGAATCTCTGTGAGTTCAAGACCAGCCTGGTCTACAAGAGCTAGTTCCAGGACAGGCTCCAAAGCTACAGAGAAACCCTGTCTCGAAAAAACAAAAAACAAAACAAAACAAAAAAAAAAAAACCAAAACACCCATTTCATCCATTTTGCTGAAAACTATGATCTCATTTGCTGGCTTTTTTTTTTTTTCTTGTGCAACTAGAGATCAAACTTAGGGTAGGCATACATTCTTAACATGTAGCTTAGGTTTCTTTCATCCTTATGACTAAATATAGCAATTTCTTTATGCATTTTTCTATTGACAGAAATCAATGTAGATAGACTATACACCTTAGCTGTTATGAATACTCCTGAATGAAACATGATCATGTGGGGATATATTTTGTATGCTGCCTCATTTTCTTTTTTGTTGTTTTTTTTTCCAGTCATGTTTGGTTCTCTACCAGGTCTCTGGGCTATCAAGTCTCTGGGTCCTGAACTTCCAGGCCATGTCAGTGAAGAGCTCCCTTTCTGTATAGGTCTCAAGCTGGATCAGTCATTAGTTGGCCACTGTTAAAATTTCTGTGCCATCTTTACCCAGCACAGCCTGTAGGCAGGACAGATTATAGGTTAAGGGGTTTGTGGTTGGGTTGGTGTTCTAATCCCTCCACTGGAAGTCTTGCCTGGTTATAGGAGATGGCTGGCTCAGGTTCCATATCTCCCATTACTAGAAGTCTTAGCTAGGGTCAGCTTCATAGATTCCTGAGAATCTATGGATCTAGTTTCCATTGCATTAGGTTTCTATCTTGACCCAGAAATGGCCCGATTTCAGTTGTCTTTCCCAGTACTCTCTCCCCAGATCCTCCTTATACCTGATCCTTCCTGTTTCCATCTCCACCCTCCCCATCCAGACACCCCCTCATTCACGAGCAATGTCCACTCTGTTTTCTCTTCATGGTGAGGGTCATGTGTGCCCTCTTGAGTTCTCATTGTTAGTTAGCTTCCCTGGGCCTATGGATTGTAGTACAGTTATCCTCCTTTATGGCTAATATTCACTTACAAGGGATTACATACGCTGTTTGTCTTTCTGACTCTGGGTTTCACACCCAGGATGATCTTTTCTAGTTCTACACACTTGCCAGCAAATTTCATAATGTTATTAACAGTTGAGTAATGCTCCATTGTATAAACATTCTCAGGTTGAAGGACACCTAGGTTATTTCCAATTTCTGGCCATTATGAATATAGCTATTATGGACATAGTTGAGCAAATGCCCTTGTAGTACAGTAGAGTATACTTCGGGTATATGCCTAGGAGTGGTGTATCTAGGTCTTGAAGTGGTTCGGTTCCCAATTTTCTGAGAAACCACCATATTTAATTTCCTAAGTGGCTGCACATGTTTGCATTCTCACCAGCAATGGAGGAGTGTTCCCTTTGCTCCACACCCTCAGCAACATGAGCTATCACTTGTGTTTTCTGGTAGGTATAAAATGGAATCTCAGTGTCACTTTGATCTGCATTTCCCAGATGTCTAAGGTTGTTTAACATTTCTTTCAATGCTTCTTGGCCATTTGAGATTTCTTTGTTGAGAATTCTCCATTAAGGTTTGATTATTTGGTTGTTTTTTTTTATGTCTAGTTCCTTAAATTCTTCATATATTTTGGATATCAGCATTCTGTCCAATTTGGGGTGGGTAAAGATCTTTTCAAATTCTGTAGGCTGCCATTTTGTGCTCTTGATGGTGTTTTTGAAGTTTTCAGCTTCATGAGGTCCTATTTATTGATTGTTGATCTCAGTACCTGTGCTAACCTTTCTATGTCAATGTGTTCAAGGCTGTTCCTCTCTCTCTTTTCTATCAGGTTCAGTGTATCTGGTTTTATGATGTTGAGGTCGTTGATCCATTTGAGTTTAGTTTTGTGCAGAATCTATGAATCTATTTGCATCTAGTTTGACCAGCACCATTTGTTGAAGAGGCTACCATTATTTTACCTTCCTCATTGTTTTCTGGCTTCTTAAAAAAAAATCAGGTGTCCATAGGTGTGTGTATTTATGCTTGTATCTTCAATTCAATCCCATTATTCAATGTGTCTGATTTTGTAAGCCACCTTGTGGTTGCTGGGAATTGAACTCAGGACCTTTGGAAGAGCAGGCAATGCTCTTAACCTCTGAGCCATCTCTCCAGCCCAATGTGTCTGATTTTGTTTCTTTGTGCCAATACCATGTTTTTATATTACATGGTTTGGTACAAAATCTCTGCAGTACAACTTGAAATTGGAGATGGTGATACCTCCAGCATTTGTTTTATTATTCAGGATTGTTTTAGGTATTCTGTTGTGTGTGTGTGTGTGTGTGTGTGTGTTTCCACATGAACCTGAAATTTGTCCTTTCAAAATCTGTAAAACTTGTGTTGGGATTTTAATAGAGATTGTAATTAATATGACATCCATTTTTTTACTATATTCTTCATACCGATCCATGAACATTCTGTCTTCTAATATCTTCTTCAATGTCTTGAATCAAAATTTTATCACACATATCTTTCATCTTCTTGATTAGAATCACTTAAAGATATTTTATATTATTTGAGGCTATTACGAAAGGTGCTGTCTTTCTGATTTCTTTCTCAGTCCATTTGTCATTTGTATATAGGAGGGCTACTAATTTTTGTGAATTAATATTGTATCCAGCCATTTTGCTGAAAGTGTTTATCAAACACAAAGTGTAGCTGTTTCCTGATGGAATTTTAAGTGACACTTATGCATAATATCGCATTATTTGGGTCCTCTGGAAGAAGAGTCAGTGCTCTTAATCTCTGAGCCATATTTCCAGCTCAGACACTAAATTTTTAAATGGTTTATTATACAATATTTAACTGATAACAGAAAATGCCAAGAAAGAGAACAGGAATCACTCTTCTCAAACACAAGCTGAAAAGCTATAGGATTCTGGATACTTTATTCTTTGAGAATCATAAACCACAAAACTGAACAGCAATAGGAAACAACTGTAAAGTCCTGAGAATATTCAACATTTAACCCTTTCAAAGTCACTAGCTCTAACAACTGGGTTTAAATGGAAGTGCCTTCATTCTGTATTCACAAAATGAATTACAATATATCATATAGGTTTTGCTAGGATTTTTTCCTGTGTTAATGTAAATATTTCTATTATACTTGAAACTTTTGTCTATTCAAAGGAGCTATTTTAGATCACTATTGAAATGTAGTGGTTTTTTCATGAAACCTAATTGGCTTGTATCCCTGTGCTGGGTATAGAAGGCACTGACTTCAT
The DNA here is from genome assembly GCF_018167655.1 of Microtus oregoni. Taxonomy (NCBI): domain Eukaryota; kingdom Metazoa; phylum Chordata; class Mammalia; order Rodentia; family Cricetidae; genus Microtus; species Microtus oregoni. The sequence continues at coordinate 14,443,424 of NW_024543077.1, read as the reverse complement.
GGACATTAGCAACTAACCATGTGCTTCATATAACCTCTGGCAATTAGAAAATATTAAAGTGCTTGAAAAGTAGTCTACAATTATGTTCACAGGGGACAACTGCCATCTATACATGTGTCAACAAAGATATTTTAAAATCAGAGTAGGGTCTGCATTGTTGAGGCTCCTGTTTAACATTGCATAGTCCTATAGTCACTATGTCTGACTGTGCATTGCTGCTGCAACACAGGAAGCTTTAAGATGTTTCTACATTCTAAGGTAGAATAAATCTAGGGGGTACAACCTACTACTACCACAGTTAACAAATCTCCTTCAAGTCAACATTCCTCCCATTCCAGCTACTCTCTGTACCGAGTTGATCTGTGTGTGTCTCTTGAGTTTCTAAAGATGAGAGGTATTCATCAGCTGTATCATGTCATGGAATGCATGAAAAGTCATCTGAACTAGCTTTTCCGAATCAGTCTCCGGACATGACCTCCAGGCCGAACACGCCACCACAAACCTGTGAAATACAAAACATGAATGGTTATGCCATAGCGTCTAAGTTGTTAGATGTTTCATCTGGCTGCTCACACATAAAATAGGAATTCGTGATGATGTTAGGTATATGTAACCTGGTACAGCTGAAGACAGAGTCACAGTTACACACACTTACACAATGCTATGGACCACAAGCAACCTCTGGAGCAGGAGATTATGTTTAAATACAACCAACCAATCAACTAAACAACAGCAACCAACAACCAACCAACCAACCACCCACCCAACCACCAACCATTCACCAATCAACCGCCAACCAAACCACCAACCAAGCATCCTCCAAACCACCAACTATCCATCCACCCACCCACCCACCAACCAACCAAGCAACAAAAGAAGCAAACAAAACCCCACAAGAACTTTAAAAGAGCCTAGAAGTTGCAACCAGAATGGGCTATAGTGTGAGCTCATGTCATTCTTTGTATTAAAATCTGACCTGTATAGCACTTGACAAGCATTTTTAAAAGGAGAAAAAAAATATCTTTTCTCTATTTCTACAAAAGCAAGAGGGGTCTCTTAAGACAAGTCTTGCCTTCTACCATCTCCTACTAGATCCCCCAATGGTACAATTCTAGATCTGGAAGTGAGAAAAAAGGGGCTCTTGGTAGTTGGAATAAACAGGAGAGAAGCTGGCTTCTGTAAGACTCCCAACAGAACATGTGCTTCCTACCCTTTGCAGACTAGCCTTGCAAAGCATTTAGGAAGTTTTTGGACAAAGCTCAAAGCCGAAGAGCAGGGTAAAGACTCTGGCCAGCCATACCTTCTTCGCATCACTGGAAATGATGGCAAAGCACATCTTCACCATGGGCGTTAGCTCAAGCAAAATGAAAGGAAAGCCTGCTCTGCCCCTCTGCTCTAGTGATGGAACTGTTTTGGGCAATGTTAGAGAGCCTGAGGCCTCTTGTATGCTAGGAAGTTCCACTACTGTTCAGTTACACCCTCAGACATAAACTGGCTTTGTGTACTTTTAGCAAATGCTAAAACACACAAGAGAATCCTGAAATTGTACCTTATTTGAGTATAATAATTCAAGGGTAGTATGAGTCATTTTATAGTCATACTGTGAATAAAATTCTCAGCTATTTAGTAATATCAAAATGTTCCTAAGATCCAGGGGTCTGCCTGATGTCATTCTGCTCAGTAGGGTGTCAGCCATCCACAGGCCGGTCTGGGTCCTCAAGGCCTGGCTGATGGGAAGACATCTACAACCCACCTGATGCCATTCATGTCAGGCTGAATAACCACCCACAGACCAGTGTCACGGCCTGGGTCCGCTCCTTGCCACAAGGTGGGAGCCATTATAATGAGCAAATGTGCGGTGGAGAAATGGGAGAGAGAGAAGCAGAATGAAGAGTAAAGATGGTGAGAGAGTAGGCTGATGTGGCTGGTCTGGTTGCCACCCAAGGCCATGGTAACATATGAACCCTGGGTGCTGCCAAATGTCCATGGTCCTACCACAGCTGGGATACATGGCCCATGTCGCCAACAAAGACCACATGGAAGCTCAGGGTCTAGGCGACAGCCTGTGATCTTGTTGAAATCTGAGAACCACGCTGCAGCTGGGACCATGCCAATCTGGGTGGCCTGTTGCCACCTGGGGCCATGGTGTTGTCTGGGCCTAAGCTGCTTCCAACAGCCATGTCTGGGTCAATGGCCCTACAGCAGCCAGAGTCTGAGTTGACATCCAAGGCTCCTTCTGGTCAGCCATCTGAGACCACATTGGTGTCTGAGGGCCAATCTGCAGCTGGGGCCATACAGACCTGAGTGGCTTGTGCTGCTACCCACTGCCATGGTGACATCTGGGCCAGAGCTGCAGAGGAGGCCATGTCTGGGTGCACAACCCTACTGCAGTCATGGCTTGTTACCACTGAAGGCCTTGCAGATGCCAGAGATCTGAGCTGCCACTTGGGCCCGTGCTGGTGTCTGAGAGTCATGTTGTCCCTGGGGTCACATTGATCTGAGTGGCCTGTGCTGCCAATGGGGCAATGGTGATATCTAGGCCCTGCTGCTGCTGCTGAGAACCATGACTGGGTCTATGGTCCTGCTGCAGCTAGGGTCTGTGTTATGTCTAAGGCCCACCCACAGAACCATGAGTGATGGAATGGGTGCCCTTCGCTAGCCCTGGGAGGACTGGCCCCGCTCCTCGCTGGACACTGCAGCAAGAAGCCTGGCCCCAACCAACACAGACTAGAAGGGCCACCCCCAGCACATGACAGAACTGACCCTGATGGCACAAGCATAGCAGAGCTGGCTCCGCCCTTGCCTAAGGTGAGCAGCCCCATGGCTTGGACTGACCAGTTCAGCTACCATCCAGGTCTACATCCTGGGCCTTGGGTTGGCCCACCCTAACATCTACCCCATCTCTATCCTGCTGGAGCTCATGTAGGAACTGGTCCTGTGGAACAGTAACTGTAGGATCTCCACGACTCAGGGCAGCTGCAGAGGAGTTTTGGTGACAGTCCAGTGAGGATGGCATACCAAAAACCTGAGGCTTTGAACCAGACCAATGAATAAAGCTGATTGGACAAAAGGGTGTACCATGTGACATATGCAGCTCCTGTGAAGAGATGTTGGAAAGGCAGGAAAGATGGAGGAACAAAGAAGTTTTGTTTGTTTTTAATTTTCTCTCTTTTAAATTTCTTTTTTGGGGAGCACTGTAAGGGTGAGGGGCAGATATGAGGGACTGGGAGATGAGTGAAATTGGGGTACATGATGTAAAATTCCCAAAGAATCAATAAAGAAATTATATTTAAAAAGAAATAAAAAATGTTTCTAGGAGTAACTATTTGTATTTAAAATTTTACTTATTTAAAAATTATATTTCTAAATTATAGAAACAGCCTTTTGTACTTAGATAACTCACAAAGCATAAATGACAATAATGATGAAAAAAGTCTCTCTACATAAGTAAAAAATTGAAGTTATATTACTTTTGTCAAACCTGTAGTTGGAAATTATATGATGAAATGACAAAGGGTATATAATACCTATGCTAATTTGTAATGGTGGGAAAACAAAGTAGAAAAGTATTAATAAATCTCATGGAAGATTGAAAATTATTCCTTAGTACATGAGTAAGTCCTTCATAAAAAGGCTAAATTATTCAAATTTAAAATAGCTCAAAGCATAGTAAATGGCAATGGGAACTGTTTGAAATTACTAAAAACAAAGTAAAAAATGATGCAAAATAATGATTTAGATTATTAAACACGATACACATCTTTAATAAGAGAAGTATTATCTAATGATTATGTGCAATGAAATAGGAACGTTAAGTAACTTTCTGTTTTGATACTTTATATCTTTTTTTCAATGGAAATGTAGAACATTTAAAGAAAAGTGCTATGTCAAAGTACTTTAAATCATACAATCTTCAAATTTAAAAATGAAAACAATTTTGACACAATCCCTAAGTATTTCATTAGAGAAAGTAGAGCCATTTTATATGATGATGGAAGGCCTCTCAGGAGGGGTCTCTGACTGAATTAAGGGGGGGGGTTATTCCTCTATATCTCAAGAAAAAGGAAACATGGCAGAAGTGTACTTGCCTTGAGGATGCACTAAGCTTAGTGTGGCTGGAGTAGGATGAGCCAGTATGTGTGTCACAGAATACAGCCACAAAGACAACCAAGAGCAGGACCACCTACATGTCATATGTATGTGTCATAGAATACAGTGTGTGTCACAGAATACAGCCACAAAGACAACCAAGAGCAGGACCACCTACATGTCATATGTATGTGTCATAGAATACAGTGTGTGTCACAGAATACAGCCACAAAGACAGCCAAGAGCAGGACCACCTACATGTCTCAGTGCAGGACTTTGGATTTTACTGTGAGCGAAATAGGAGCAAAGTTGTGAAGAATGACATGGCCTGAGTTTCTCCACCATGTGGGTTGCAGAGTCATAAGGCTTACATGCATGAACCTTTAACCTTTAATCTCTGAGCCATCTTGCTATCCCTGATTCATATTCTTAGAAGGCCCACCAGAGCATCAGTGTACAGATGGTTGATAGGGTAGGATGTGTAAGATAAAAAGGATGGTGGCTTAGGAGACGTCTCCACATTCTAGAAAGCAGTATCTTCTTGATACATACAACCGATCACTCCTCATCTTTAACATCTGAGTCCTGTTATTGCTCTTCAGGGAGGGACCTGACCATGCTCTACAAAGCACTCCTCTCTACCAGTGAAGCAACTGATGTGCTGGCAGGTCATTTCCTTCACAGTATTCACCATTAATTAACTAATCTATAAGTAGAAAATGAAGTCTTTAAGAAAGAGAATCTTATTTGTCTTTTGTCCTTTGTACCCAAAACAAAGGGCATACTGTTAGAGTCTACTAAACATTTCCTAAATGAGTGAATGGATATTCTCTCCAGGAACATTAAAAGTAGTTCTCTTAAAAAAATGAGATATTTTATTTATGTCTTAATAAATAAAGTATGCCTAAAGAAGGGCAAAACTAAGCCTCTAGAGGTCAGGCAGTAGTGGCACACACCTTTAGTCACAGGATTTGGGAGACAGAGGCAGATGGATCTCTGTGAGTTCAAGGCCACCCTGGGTTACACAAGATTAATGCTGAAACAAATCCAGGTGTTGGTGGCTCATACATTTAATCCCAGTTCTAAGGAGTCACACCTTTAATTCCAGCAATAGAGGGAATATAAAATGGGAGGAGAGGCTTAGTCTGCTTAGTCTGCAGTCACCCAGCCTTGGTAGAAGTAAGACTTCTCTAGTGGCTGCTTTTCTTTTCTTGTTTTTGGGTTGAACCCCAATATCTGTCTTTGGGTTTTTATTATTCATGCTACATTTGGCACCCAACGTGGGCTCGAATCCATGACCCTGAGATTAAGAGTTACAGGCTCTACTGACTGAGCTAGCTGAGCCTGAACTTACGTCACTGGGTAGAACATAGAACCTATTATCTATCAGGGAATATGTTAAAATGCTTATTCATGCTCAATTATTATTTTGGTCCTCAAATTCTTTCATGAAAATATCAAGATCCATGTATAACTTGTTGCTTACATTTTAATCTGTACATTAATGTGCATAAACAATCCTATGGTGATATGCAATCCAGGGTCTCAGAGGCCAAGAGTGACAAGTAACATTGTGTAACTATGCACATACCATGCAAAAGGAAAGCAGATAATAAAATTCTCTGAAGGGAATGTATGGAACTAGAAATTGAAATACTAATGTCCTGTATACTATTTCTGAGTTTTCTGCATCCAGCCTGACGTGCCCAAGCCTGATTTTAGTCTGCACATGCAGACCCACACATATGAAAAACCACATATATTTATAAATTTTGACTTGTCAAAATAATATCTTGCATAGGTCAGATATGTTTTTAAAATGTACAGGTTTCACAGATGATGGTATGGTTACTATAATATATTAAAATATCATTCTGCATAATCACCCCAGAGAGTGATTTTAAAAGGATCTCAAAAGCAGAGTAGAGAAATATCGACATGTTGAATACCCAGGTGGCAAAGTGGCTAGTCCTCTAGCAAATGACAGGCAACACGAGTAAAACCATAGTGTAGACAAATACTAAAATTATAAATGCATCAGAGTTCCCACTCTACCTGAAGAACAAAGGGGAGTGGGCTCACCTGTCGTCTCTGATATGGTAGAAAAACCCGTATCCATTGTGTACCATGGGAACCACAACTCCCTGGATTCGCATGTAACCAATCAGACTTGTTGAGAGAACGAAATTTCCGCCTCCTCCACTGTGTGGCACAAAGGAAAGATTAGAGGTAGGTGCTGCATTCCTTCTAACATCCAGGGAGAACCATATGATGTACACAACAGCCCACTGCCCAAGATACCTTCTGGAGAAAAGTGGATCCTCAAACAGCTCTGGGATAGGGAGACCTTCCTCTTTTGCTATGAGCAAGAGACCTAGTAGGTGACGGTCAAACCCTGCAATGACATCCCAAATGTAAGCCAAACACAAAGCTTCCAGTAAAAGAATTTTCAAACAGAACAACTCATGCTAAGTACCTTTTCCATTTGAACAATCTTTCATCATCTTATTATGCTTCGCAAAAGCTTGTAACATCTTTTGCTGCCGTTCAAGAAGCTGTGTCAAGAGCGAGAACAGTAATTTTGAATACAAATCCATAGATCAAATCAATAACATAACGGTATAACCCAAATAAACAGCAGCAAAAGACAACTGATGTCGCCATGCTAGAATCTGGACGAAGGGGAAAGGAGATGCAGGTGTGATGCAAGCTCCCGTCCTTCCTTATTCTACTGCCTTTCTGTCCCCATAGAGCCTTGACTTTTTATTTTCTTCTTTTCTGAAATTGGAAAGAGCAGCGCTGAAAACTGCTTTGAGACATTTGTAATATTAATAAACAAACAAAAAGTGGAATTTTAAAACTAAAATGTAATTTCTATGAAAATAACATAATTATGTCTCTTCAAATTAAAACAGGTAAAATTTCAAGTTAATAGGGAAAGAAACACATTGTTGTCTAAATACTTAAAATGATTCAAAATAAAACATATGCAACCAGTTCTCGTCCTAGTGACTTCAAGAAAAACCAGACCTTCAGCTACATGAGGAGACGCCTTCTTCCAAAGGTCTTTGGAGAGTTCTACACTGCGCTGATGCTGGTCTAAATGGAGACCAACAGTGCTGACAAACTCTGTACTGAAGTCATCTGCCTTAGAAAATCACACAATGGGGTTCTTTTCAGATCTGCTGACTAGTGTTCCTGGCACACTTCAGTGGCAAATTAATACTTTGAAAACTTTAGGAAAAATGCCTTAAAGTGTTTTAATGATCTAGGGGGGACAGAAGCAAAGAAGTCACTCCAAGGCCAATGCTGTGAGTTTCTTCTTTCCAATACTCACACTGGTAGAGGGATCCTGCATGGACTGGCACCAGCTGACGGCCTCGGCTGTACACGAGCGCATAGTCTCTGTCCGGCCGTGGTAGAAGTATCTTGTCATGGCCGTTTCATAGCAGCAACCAGGGCTAGAATAAGGAAATGTTCTGGTGTTAGTACAAATATAGTCACATACTAAGCAACTTTCAGATCAGACTAGGCCTACAAATCATTCCAGAATTGAGACTTTCAACAGAGGCTCGTCTAGGCCTACAAATCATTCCAGAATTGAGACTTTCAACAGAGGCTGTTTTCAAAACCAAAGAGCAAAAACCAGTTTGTTAGCAGGCTGTTTTCAAAGGCTCGGCTGCTTTTATGTTATATGAGGTATGCTTCATAGTCCGTGACAGGCATTCTCAAAGAATGCCAGTGGCCCACACCTCTTGCTAGTCATGTTTTGGCACATTCTAAATGTGGGTTGGAGTTAGTGACTCCATTCAATGCAGAGACAATAGCAAAAGTCAAGGGCTTTTTTTACAAAGAGGGTTCTCCTTTTTACTTCCTTGCTCTGAAAAAAAGCCAATTACCACGGTGAGAACTGCCGTATGGAGTGGAGTAGGCAGTTAAAAACCGAACACGTTTCTCTAGACTGCACTTAGGGAGTAGCTGAGGTGATCTCACAGACAGATCCTCCCTCAGGAGAACTGGCAGATGAAATGCACATGGTGCTGGAAGTACTCTGACCACAAGTGCATGAGACATGCACCAGCCATACTGTGCTGTACTTACTCACCTATGGGAACTACGCTATAACCAATACCTGAGTTCTAAATCAGTATGGTTTTCATACTTTATTACACAGAATGCATACGGAGTTCTTGGCTGTTGAATGATGAGAATTGAGCTGCTTCCCCAACTGATGAATAACACACTTTTAGATACAAAGTGTTCTTATTTTGCTGAAGCAAAGTTAGTTATAGTGAATGAGGATCAAGTTAGTGAGAGTGGGAAGTCTGAATGATGATGCCACTGGGACTTTAATGGTGCAAAGTTAATATCTCTTTTTAAGAAGAGAGTGAGGGGAAGTTCAGCCCCTGGGTTTTAGTTTTTAAAAAGGCTGCTCAAGGCTTTGTAAATTTGTCAAGAAAACCAGGACTTAAAGGCCAAGATGTGGAGAGAAGATAAAAATAGTTTGTTAGACAAGTTGATTAATGCTGGTTCTTAAGATTCATGAACAGAAGGACTGGCGTGAATGAACAGGACATCACTGGTCAAGCATAGACACTGGACAGGGCTCTGGGCAGAATTACTAGCATTCAGGGCACGAGTCAGGAGGACTCTGGCCAAGACCACAAAAACAGGCTCATCCACTCATCTCAGTAGGTATGGAAAAGCATTTGACAAAAGTATTTACTCATTCACAACACACAATAGACCAGGGACAGGCCAGTGGCTCAACATCACAAGGGCTTCTGTGAAAACCCAGGTAACACAGGAAGAGAGAACGTCTACTTCTCCACCTCCATCTGCCTCACAGCCCCATGAGAAAGGAAGGAAAGCGCCCACGCCGGAAAACAGCACTTGTTACAGATTGCTGACTTCATATTCAGAAGGCTTCCACATATTCAGCGTCCTCTACAGCGCTGGGGGAACTTGATATCCACCGGGGAAGGTATGAAATTGGACCCGGTCAGCTAATTTCAGACATTAACTTCCTTGGAAGAACACACACCCAGAAAGTGGGGGTGTTTCCAGATGTCATTAACATTTGTATCAGTGAGCTATATGGATCAGAAAGTGGGGGTGTTTCCAGATGACATTAACATTTGTATCAGTGAGCTATATGGATCAGAAAGTGGGGGTGTTTCCAGATGACATTAACATTTGTATCAGTGAGCTATATGGATCAGAAAAAGTTGGTCCTCACCATGTGTATGGGCATTATCTAATCCACTGAGAGCCTGAATAGGAAAAAAAAAATCAGAGGACAGGAAAAAAGTCACCCCATGAGCTGGAGCATTCTCTTCCTCTCCTCAGACACCGGGGCTTCCGGTCCTTGGGGCTCAGGACTGGACCCTCAGACACTGGGGCTTCCGGTCCTTGGGGCTCAGCACTAGACCCTCAGACACCAGGGCTTCGGGTCCTTGGGGCCCAACACTGGACCCTCAGACACTGGGGCTTCCGGTCCTTGGGGCTCAGAACTGGACCCTCAGACACCGGGGCTTCCAGTCCTTGGCGCTCACTCAGCTCTAGATTGGGACATAGACCTTGTTATTTGATCCACTTCTCAGAATCTAGGCTCACACTGAAGCACAGCACCAGAGTGCATTATGGGACTGTAAGTCACTGCCTCTGTATGCCAATTTCCATCAAAAGCTTCACCCTTTAAGACCCCCAAACCACATGGATATACACAAAACAGGTTGATTCTATGAAGAATTCAAACATAGACTCTTTCCTTACATGATAGATAAAATGATCTTAAACGGGCCACAGATCTACAGTAAGAACTAGCATCTATAAAATCTTAGGAGATGGGAAAATCTTTACTGCTTTAGATTTGGTTGATTTCATTGAAAAGCAACCAGCGAAAATGAAAATATATTGGTTCTCATCAATATGTAACTGTGGGAGTCAAAGGATACTGCGAAGAGAGAAAATGACATCCTACAGAATGGGGGCTAATGTCTTCAAGTCACAATTTCACACGGTAAAGCTCTCTAGAGAATGGATCCTTCAAAAGTACCAAACACTGGTGACAAAGAATGGAAAACCCACACAACTGTCACGGGCTAGATGCTGATAAACTGATGGGACCCCACAGAAAGAAAAGGTGAGAAAATCCACTGTGGAGTTAGAAGTCAAGATACGAAAACAGAGAAGCGAAGGTTTACCGTCCGTGGAGCCTGTAATAGGCGAGCTGAAGCGCAAGCTGAATGAAGGTGTCAGGGTGCAGCGCCTCCTTCTTGGTGAGCCTTTTGCCGAAAGCCGTGAAAGTGTATCCTGTGACCTGCAGATCAGATGCCTGGCAAAGGTGGACAGCGGCAGTGAGAGATCACCGGACGGGAGAGGTCAAAGAGGATCACATGATTATTTGCATTAATCACCAGACGCAAAGAATTAAAGGTATTAAGGTTATAATTTTAAAATGTTTTAAGAAGTCATGCTTGGCTAATAGTCACATTTTCATATATGGCAGATAACAGAGAAAACATTACTAATCTAAAAGAAAAACTAACACCTACTGCTTTGAGGTGTTGGGCTTTGGCTTGGTAAATGTCATTTAGTATTTTCTCGTCCACAGTGAAAACCAACTCCTCTGGAAGTGGTATATCCCGGACTTTTTCTGATCCCTGAAAATGGAGGGCTTTAATTATATCTTTGAGAACATGAGTGATGTGAAATTTCTATGCTATGAATATATTTTATTACCACTGGTTAATAAAAAGCTGCTTTGGCTTCTAGCAGGAAAGAATAAAACCAGGCAAAAAACCCAAACAGAGATATAGAAAGTAGGCAGGGTCAAAGAAACATCATGTAGTGTTGAAGGAGACAGATGCTGGATCCTTACCTGTAAGCCACAGCCTCGTGCTGATACACAGTTAATAAAGTGGGTTAATATGTAACATCAGAGCTAGCTAGGACTATGCTAGAGTCACTGCTCAAACAGTGTTTCTGTGTGGTTACTGCATGGTGGACTTGCTCTGACTTACCTTCCATCTTCCTTCGTTCTCCAAGATCCTCTCATCAACATAATGGGCAATATTCACCATAACCATTGCATCAAAAGGAGCATGCTAAAATGAAAATACAAGATTTTAAGTAGTTTGTGTCAGATTAAAATGTGAGCTAGTATTTTTTACTTTCTTCACGTTTAATGGATGAGATATGCCCAACTTCCAGTACCTGACTTCCTAATGATGACATAATACAATTCTTTCCTACACAATGAGAACTATTTATTTTTCAAGACAAGGAAAAAAAAAAAACAAGCGTTCAAAATTGAAAGCACATAGTAAAGCTCTTAGTTTTGGCTTTGTAACTGTAAACACAACCCAGAGAGGTTACGGGGAGTTCAAGCAGGCACACCCTGTGTCATGTGAAAATATTCTGAAATTATAAAAACAGTGTAGTGTTCAGGTGAGGACACCAGACTAGGGCAGCTGAGGAGAGCATGAATATCTCTAGCTAAGAGAAGACCACTAAGTAAGCAGCAGAAAGCAGTGCTGCTGTGTACGGATCTACAAGGAAGCCTAGATGTTGTGATGTTCAGCAGTGGGGGGAGATGGGCTGCATTACTCTTACTATTTATCAACAATCCATCTACTTCGGGAATAACAGCTACTCTACTATTTTTTAGGCGACCACCCTGTGTTAAATATAAGGAGACTGAATCTACCCATGAGGTTCCAAGTCTAGACAGTGGCCACGGCCAGGGTAACAAGAGGATGTGTTCCACATAAGCCAATAATAACCAATGAGAACTATTTCGGGACCTTTTCTGGAGCTATTGAAACAACTTGGCAATTTCCACAGGAGTGAAACAGCTAAGAGAGCTGCAGCGACCCTAAGCTGTAACTACAATGATCACATTGGGCAGTCTGAGGAAATATCTTTATAACGGAAATATCTGGACACTACGTCTGTATTATTCACATTTAAGAATATAATTATACCAACATCTTCTAAACTAATTCCAGATTATATTTCATCAAATAAAACAGAGTGCAGGATCAATAAAACCATCGACAAGATTAGGACTGTAGCTCAGTGTGGACTGTTGCCTACCATGCACACAAAACCCTCTGTTCAACCTCCACGCCCCCAAACAAAGCCCACTGCAGGCCTGAGGCTTGCTTGGGGTCTCTGTTTAGTTTCATTTCCTTGGTTTACAGATTTCTCAAATGGAAGACAGAGCTGGCCAAGTGCATTCATTGGAAAAGAAAAAGAAAAACAAGGGAAACAGGGTTTTTGTTTTGTTTTGTTGGTAGCCATTTCTAGACATTCTACTGTGTCCCAAATAACCTGCCATTTAGGGAAACAGTCATGTAGTCTTTTCCTTAAACACAGAACATCTATACAATAGCAAATGGTATCTTTCAACTTAGGGTGTGAATTTTAGCAAGAAAATAGATTTTCAAATTTTTCACTGTTTTCTGAAAATACTTTTTCTTTTCCTTTTGAGATTATATTATCCTAGCATTTTCCCCTTCCAAACCCTCCACAGACCCCTCATGCTGTCTCTGAAATTCACAGCCTCTTTTCTCATGTGCTGTTATGTGCATATATGCACAGGTGTATATATATATATATATATATATATATATATATATATATATTTCTAAATATAACCTGCTCAGCCTGTGTAATGTTACTTGTATGTTTTCAGGGATGACCATTTGGTACCACACAATCAGCTGCTGTGCTCTTCCCAGGAAGAGCTATCTGATAACAGTAGGTTTTAAGATATTACGCTGCAAAGAAAAATCACATTCAAAATCCTTTTTGCATGCTCCAAATGGTTAGCCTACAGCAGAAGGAAGAACTTGACCTATGTTCTGCTTTCACTGACTAGTCAGACCTAAACCTTTTACTACAATGAGGTAAGACTAAAAGAAGTATGATACAGGTATTGGTAGTTAACTTAAGAAAGTGGTCCAGCACCCTAGAAACAGCATACTCACATCGCAACAACAGCCAAACACTCCATTTGCGAAGGAAACCAAGTTATAGGACTTGTCACCCCAGCGTACTCCTGGGTCTCCAGCAAGAAGCATTTCCAAGACCTAAAACACATTTTATTTTTTTCTAATTAAAAGTGTTTTGCATAAGTTTGCAAGTAGACTTAAGATTACATATTTCACTTTTTATTTTTAAGTCAACTGAGTTTAATAAAATGGCAGTTTTGTTAAGATTCAGAGAAACCCTGTCTCAAAACAAAACAAAACAAAAGATTCAACAGATACAGATAATAATTCTGGGTCTGACTCTGGCTACTTTTTAAACCTCAAGTTATGAAAATCTATCCAGAAAATAGAATGCTAAAACATTATTCATTAATGTTCCCAGAACATCCATATACTTGAAAGAAAAAGCATTTCAAAACTTAGGTAGTATAGGAAGCCTAATAAGTTCAGAGTACATGTTTTAACAATTCACATGACACTGAGACCATTTCTTTCCAAACTGTAGATTCTGGCACACTAATAAGTCATGAAACAATTACAGCAGCATAAAATAATATTCCTTACAAACAATAAAACAGAATAGAAATAGAGTACATGACAGATAGTAAAAGTACTCATTGTTTTGTGAAACTTCAGTTACATGTGTGTGTGTGCAGAGGGGTGTGTGTCTGTGTGTGCATGTATATTTAATTATAGCGGGCTAAATCTGTTTCCAAGTACAGACTATGGTTTGAACAACATTGAATTATTCCTTAAATGGTACTTCAGCAATTTCCTCCTGTCTGAAATAAAAATTGGTTTCTTACTACAAGATTTTAAATCCTGGATTAGTTCCCCTATAATTTAATACAGATGAATATATGATGAAAAAACAGGTTCTTTCAAAGGCTTTACTAATGTGGTTGACTACGCTTCCTAGAAGGTAAAGGCATTATCCAGGGTTGGGAAATAAAAAATATAAACAAGCCACATTATCCATAAACTAGAAGGTAAAGGCATTATCCAGGATTGGGAAATAAAAAATATAAACAAGCCACATTATCCATGAACTTAAACACTTGAACAGTATGTTCAATAAAACTGAATGATATAATCAATTGCTTGCAAGGGTGATATAATTCCGAATGTGTGCTACATACAATTCCTAACTGATGTGGTACACTGGTGTGAATTACAGGTAGAGTCATACATCACCTTTGTAAAGAGACGTTAATTTGCCTCAATGTTCTATGCAAATATTCTATGTATGCGATTGATGAAAAGAGTAGAAAACACTGACATGCATGCAAATAGCCACACTTCTTTAAACAAGGTCCAAAATACATCTAAACAGACTTAAACATCAAGTATTTACAGTGCTCTATTCACTATGCATGAGATTTGGTTTAGCACACAATGTAGTTCATAACTGAGAAAAATTCTAAGACCCCAATTTAAAAAAAAAATCTCATGTTCAACAGATAATAAGAATCCTCCAGAAAACTGCATAGAAAGGTAACAGAACAATTACCTGAGAAAAGTCTTCTGGGGTTACATGTGGACTAGTGTCTTCCATGGAATACACGAATAAACTGGCTTGAATTTTTTCTAATAAAGTCAAGTTTTCTGAGTCAAGACCAATCAGATATTCTCTAGCCTAAAGAGCAGGGAGATAAATGGATATTCAATTTAAATACTACACATCCAGAAAATATCAAGAGTTTGTTAGAGAAAGTCTATTAAGAACAGCACAAGATTGCAGTAAACCCAGAGACTCACAGTTGCAGTGTTCAGAGCCTGAGAGACTTCGGAGCGCTCAGCCCTGAGTGGGATGTCGCTGTCACCCCCACTTGAGGCTCAGGGATTTATGCAGAAGGGGGTGGTGGTGGGAGGACTCGAAGAGCTAGCAGTGGTGGACAGTTTGAAGGAAGCGGCATTTTCCAGACACATCAGGGCATAGAGGGTACACATGACCTCACAGAGAGGGGGACAGCAGTCACATGACCTGCCCAGGCTCACAGACACAGGCTCAACCTGGTGACAATTGGTTGTGAAGGCCCAGTGCTCACAAATGACAGCTGCTGGAGACAGAAAGTCAGGTTCCTTCTATGGAATAAGGCAGCCTGGCTCCAGGCAGGCCTCATGCTTAGAAGCAGCTAGTCAACACAATCTGACTCCAAGCTAGTAGTGGAGAAAGAGCTAGTCAACACAATCTGACTCCAGGCTGGTAGTGAAGAAACAGCTAGTCAACACAATCTGACTCCGGGCTAGTAGTGAAACAGCTAGTCAACACAATCTGACTCCGGGCTAGTAGTGGAGAAAGAGCTAGTCAACACAATCTGACTCCAAGCTAGTAGTGGAGAATCAGCTAGTCAACACAATCTGACTCCGGGCTGGTAGTGGAGAAAGAGCTAGTCAACACAGTCTGACTCCGGGCTAGTAGTGGAGAAAGAGCTAGTCAACACAATCTGACTCCGGGCTAGTAGTGAAGAGCTAGTCAACACAATCTGACTCCGGGCTGGTAGTGGAGAAAGAGCTAGTCAACACAATCTGACTCCAGGCTAGTAGTGGAGAAAGAGCTAGTCAACACAATCTGACTCCGGGCTGGTAGTGGAGAAAGAGCTAGTCAACACAATCTGACTCCGGGCTGGTAGTGGAGAAAGAGCTAGTCAACACTGTCTGACTCCGGGCTAGTAGTGGAGAAAGAGCTAGTCAACACAATCTGACTCCGGGCTGGTAGTGGAGAAAGAGCTAGTCAACACAATCTGACTCCGGGCCGGTAGTGGCTTTTCTGGTTTTTAAGAGAAAACATGAAGTTTGGTGGGCAGAAAGGGAAGGAGGATCTGGGAGCAGCTGCCTGATAAAAATATACTATTTAAAATTCTCAACAAATAAAGACAGAAAATAAATTAGCACATGGAAAGAATAATATAAATTATTACCTTTGCCCATCGTGTTCGCTCCTCACTAGTTAGTGCTGCTACACTGGGCCCAACAGGTTCACTACAGCATTTCTGGTGGATATACGTCAGTTGTCTTAGGGAAGATTTAAAAAAGCATCTCAGAAAGAGCATGGACAGGACACATAGGAATTACAGAAGTCTTTACACACACACATATAATATATATATATATATGTGTGTGTGTGTGTGTGTGTGTGTGTGTTTAAAAAGTGATTATATATTTTACTTACACAAAAAGTATATTGGAGAATAATTTATATTTAAAAATAAGCACAGACGATATCATTTACTGAAAACATGCATTTCCAGGTAATTTATTTATCAGATAAATAAATACCAGTTTCCTCTGTTTATTTGTATCTGCGACACTGGCCAAGAAATACTTTCCTTGCAACAAAAATTTCTCTTTCTTGTCTTTCTTCTTCTTCTTTTTTTTTCCAAGACAGGGATTCTGTGTGCTGTCCTGGCTCGCTCTGTAGACCAGGCTGGCCTCAAACACAAGAGACCCACCTGTCTCTGCCTCCTTCAGCACCACCCCGCTGGCTTTCAGCTTTATCTTGAAACTAAAGATATTCTATGAGCACATGAGGATTTCTTCATAAAACACTTGTCTTGCCTCTTTCTGCTCACTTAGAGAAAAAAATAAAAATACAAAAATAGAGTTCATGTGGCAAAGTTTAATAAGCTGATTGCATTCAAATTAAAGGATTATCAAAAAATTGCTCAATAGAGCAGAAGACCAAATCAGCCTCTTGTATGTAGAACACACACATCCAATCAAGAGCTCCTGTGTAGAGAACTACAGCATCCACCTATCAGTTAGGGTGCTTTTCAAGAGCTCCTGTGCAGAGAACTACAGCATCCACCTATCAGTTAGGGTGCTTTTCAAGAGCTCCTGTGCAGAGAACTACAGCATCCACCTATCAGTTAGGGTGCTTTTTAGTAGGACTGTGCCGACCACCCATCCTCATCTTTTCTGAAGCTGAGTGCAATCTGCCCCAGGACTTGCCGAATCCTCCTGGGTATAACCCAGACTGCCAGGTCTCAGAGAAGGGATTTCCCAGTACAACAGCAGGTATGAAACTCTTCCTTTATAGCTTATGTCATTTTAGAGAATGGCAATTCTGGACATTGGGTTTTTTTTTTTTAACTCAAGCTAGAGCTTGAAAGCTAAGGATATCCAATAAAGCAGTCTGAGACAGACTCCTCAGATATCCCAGGGGGTCAGGAGCTGGCTACAGCCAGGATGATCTTGAACACCTTAATCCCTGATCCTCTTGCTAGAATGACAGGCCGGTGCTAGCACTACAGTTTTAGAATGTAGACAGGAGGAAAACAAGGCACAAAGGTTTAAATAGGATGGGTAGGGAATGCAAGATGGCTGGTTAACTAAAACAAATGTGTGTGTGTGTGTGTGTGTGTGTGAACAATTTAAGAAACAGAGGTCATTGAAAAAGAGCAAAGCAGAAGTATTGTCCACCTGGGAAGGGGTGGAGAGAGAAAAGGGAAAATGACATAATTGTATCTTAATTAAAAAAAAATAACAAAGCTATTTTTAAAAGCAGGTATGAAAAAGCCATAGAACCCTACTATCTTCTAACCAAATTAAAACATAAAAATGAACTTGAAGGAAGATATCCCACAGGCTACATAATGCTGGTTTTAGAAGCAACAGGTCACTGACTAAAAGTCGCAGTGAGAGGTGTGGGGTACTTCCATAGGAGCTGTTGTCCAGGGAGCCCCAGAAAGCATCCCTTGACACCAAACAGTATAGTCTCCTGCTGTTCCTCTTGTTAGCTGTGCTGGACAGTTTTAGTTCAACTCAACACAGTTAGAGTCATTTGAGAGGAAGGAGCTGCAACTCAGAAAATGCCCCACCCAGACTGGCCGGTGGTGCATTTTCTTAATCAGTGATGGATATGGGAGACCCACTGTGGCTGGTGCCACTCCTTATCAGGTGGTCCTGGGTCCTATAAGAACAGGCTGAGGAAGCCACGAGGAGCAAGCCAGTAAGCAGGGCTCCTCCATGGCCTCTGCATCAGTTCCTGCCTCCAGGCTCCTGCCTTGAGTACCCTTCATAAAGGACTATGATCAGGACATACCAGCTGAAATAAACTCCTTTCCCCAGAATTGCTTTTGCTTGTATTGTTTTATTATAGCACAGAAACCCTAACCAAGACAGTTACCAACCAGAACCAAGTAAGATCCTTAGCTAAAAACATGGTGTCTCTTTACAGCAACAGAACGGTAAGTCATGAAGACAGCTGACTTCTGACAGAGTCTCAGAGAAGGGAACTGTGGCCTTCACTTGTGTACCCACTGCTGAGCCCAGACAGCCCCGGTCAAACTCACTGCGTCAACAAAACAAAAAGCCATGGATATGAAAGAGAGCTGTACGGAAAAGGAGAGCTGACAGGGAGGCAAGGAGAGAAGTAAAAGGAAGGGGAAAATAATAGGAATACATTCTATGTGTGTATAAAATTGTCAAAGAACAAAATTAAGTAATTAAAATGCAAAATGTATAATTCATTTAAAATGTAGTTTAAAAACCTGAGAAGCTCTGGTGGGGTGATCAAAGTCCCTTCATGCAATACATCAAATACAAAAGCTCGGCCACGACACAGCACAGCAATGTGGGATGGACAATGCCCTTCACTCTCTGGAAAAAGACACAGAAAACATAAGACTCAATAAAGCTGCGTTCAACCAACAGAATATAATTCTTTTAATATGTGTGTGTGTGTGTGTGTGTGCGCGCGTGCATGTGTGTGGTATAAAATATATTACTTGGACAAAGTTCTCATGGAGGAGGGAAGATGAGGAGAATCTTTAATAACATGAAGCTATGCTCAGACAAGAGTAAATTTCCAAACGCTAAGAGAAAAGACTATGATTTGCTAAGGAAATGACAGATGTTTTAAGAGACAGGCAAGTTTAACTTGACTTTATAATGTAGACACTCGTTAACAATATATGATAGATCACTAAAATGATCAATATACAACTTTTAGGTTTATAATTATTTGATAAAAAACACAATTTATGAAAAGCTTCAAGGCTATACTTAAAGTCTACTGTGCCCAAAACCAAGTATGCTCCCTATAGCCACAAGGAAGAAATCACCAGTTAACAGAACTCCAGATTCTATGACATAAACACATACTCTTGAAAGTTATCCATGTGAATCTTGAAATCCTTGAGTTCCGAGTATTTGTGCTATAAGAACTTTTAAGTTTTCCTTAAGAGACAGGAATGGGAATGGAAAGGGATGGACACTTGAGGAAGTTTCTCATTGAGATTATTCCAATGTTAGTTTCTCATCAGATGATTTAATTTCTGACTACAGCTATTCCAGTCTGAACCATGTAAATCCCTCCCCTCACTGCAAAGTGAAGGAGGGTGGAGCACTGGCAGGGGTTCAGCACTTGAATGGGGGACAGTTTAACTGCAGCACTCTCTAGCAAGGATTCCTCAGTGAGCCCTCAGGAGTGAATCCATTCTACCTTGACTAAAGGTCAGAGTTCAGACCCATTCTTGCTCCTTCAAGGTTCCATGACAGGATGTTTTGACCTCAGTGTGGCTACAGGATGTTTCGCCTAGAAAAGGGTATTTTGCTCTAAGGTGTGGTTACTTCATGTTTTGAGATGTAAGGAGGTAATTACATTTATTTGTTCTTTGTATCATGGTAAAGAAGCCTTTTGCTTCCCCTCCTTTTGAATTGGGGTGTACGGGCTATAAGAAACAAATCTGGGAGGATTCACTGGATGCCCCCCAATTCTATCTGTCATCTCTTGTCTATTTCTTTCTTAATCCTCAACCCTCTTCCCAGTATAGACGAATTAGTCAGGCAGGACCCCGAGAAAAGTTTTCAGTAGAAAAAAATCATTATGTTCCTGAGTGTCAGGGGAAGATGACGTATGTCCTCGTCTACGTCTGTCCTTGTCTCTAAGACAGGAAAGTGAAAGGGAGTAAAGACACACGGTACCACTGGAACAAAGGTAACTGCTTGGGATTCAGAATTCACTGCTTTTACATGATTTCTTGTATTTATCCACTGTTAGGAGAGACCATCTTTTGGTAACGTCGTTACTTTCTCTTATACCCAACTTCCTCAGTATCAAGGAGATAAATATTTTTGCTCCTCGGGTTATTTCCAAGTCATTTCTTCTCTGACCCCTTCAGACATCACCCCATCCTTTCATGGTTACCAGAAATACCCTTTATTACCAGCAACTACTGAAATCCTTTCCAAAATTCATAGCTTGACAAGAAAAAGAAAATAAACCGCATATCCACTTCTGATACCAAGTGTTAGCATTCAGGCACACCTGGCACAGTGGGTCAACCCTCTGCCTCTGTGCATGGCAAGAAGTACCCTGACTGTTGCAGGTGCAAAGGTCCCTTTAAGAGACAAGCCCTGCCTACTCTCACTCTCTGAAGAGGCAAGCAGGTCTTTGCCTATCTCTTTCTCCCTTTCTCTCCCCCTCCCCTTACCCTTCTCTCAATAAACTCTGCCTGCATAGTGTATCTGTCTCCTGCCCACAGCCCTCACCTGCCAAGATCCCAACTTGCATCATATTCAAAACACCCATTTAATAAATAAATAGTTGGAAGAATGTGTGCCAGGAGTGTGGTCCTCCAAAACTAACTTCTCAGGACACGTGAAAAGAGATTTGAATGAAATGGGAAAATGAACCATGGAAGTTGTGCATAGTACAGACAGAAGGATCAGGAAGTATAAAGATATTAAGACAAAACTGAACTGGTTTGCTTAATACAAAAAGCCCAGGGAACCTTGAGCAGAGGTGAGGCTGAGGCCAGATGGGCTGTGACTCTCAGGGCTTCAGTGTTAAGCACGGTGGAAAGGAAGCCAGCAGGTGGTTTTACATAGTAAACAGGTAGCAGCAATGTCCTGTTTGTGCTCCAGCAAAGCTTGCCTGAGGATTAGAGGGGAGAGCTAAACTTTCCTTTTAGTATGAGAGGTAACACAGATTGGAGCAACCTACCAAAGCAAGAAAACTGGAAATGCAGAGGAGAAAGAGAGGATAATGAACGAACACGAGGAAGGGGATCTCACACCATTAGTAGCATCCTGAGGATCAGACAAGTTGGTTTTGTCAGTGGTTCTCTGTGCTGTGCTGGGGCCTCACAGGTGCTGACGAGGCTGTACCACAGCTTTTTCTTCATCTACTTTCCAAAAAGGAGTGCGAAGTGTACAAATGCGCTATAATATACGACCAAGAATTACCAAGGGACTTGAAACAACACACCGTTATGATTTAGGGTTTGCAGGATGAATCGGAAGCATGTTTCTCTATGCGAAATGAAGGTGCCGCTGTGTTCCTTCCAGAGGCTCTACAGATGCTATCCCTTCCTCAGCTCAGGAGTCCCCTTCTCCATCTTCAAAGCCATCAAGGGGAGATCACAATCTGTCTGTGCTGCCATCTCTGTTTTTCTCTAAGAACCCATACGATTCTCAGACTTGTGATTAGTTCAGCATAACCTCATCTCCAGGGCAACTGACAACCCTAACCTCCTTGCAGAGGACCGGGATGTGGCATCTCTAGATTATTCTTCTTATAGCTGCTGGTCAACCTCAGGTTAAAGAGCAATTTTTCTGTATTTGTGATGAATAAGAAAACAGTTCACTAGTTGAGAATAAGGCAGAAAGGCAAGAAACAGGCAAGAAAGAATAAACTGACCATTATGTTATGGCCCCCATGAGAGGGAAGAACATAGCTGTGCAGAACAGTAAGGTCATGGACTGTACATCACAATGTGGAGGCAAAAACAGCCAAGGTGGGGTACTGACGGATATGGGTGCTCACGGTGATCCAAGTGATACAGAAACTGCAGCATGTGGGGTTAGTGTAAAGGGTTAGGTTAAGAGCTGACAGGAACTGGGCCATGTCTGCAGGAGAAAGGTTTTACTAAGGAATAAAATTTAAGGGAAATGAGGGGATAACATAGAACTAGAAGCTAAAGTCATCAAGAATATTACTGAGCTAGCAATGGAAGAAAGATAGTTTCACAGAAACTTTCTGATAAATATTATAAAACCCCAATTATTTCAAATAGTATATTAGAAATCATAGCAAAACTCCCCAAATCTCAAGACTTTTCAAAAAAATTATCTATGGTCTCTGTGTTTACTTACCAGTTCTAAAATAATTCATAATCGAATCTCTAGTGATTCCCGGAACCTTGCAGGTGGAAAACAACATCCGGAATTGGTTCATGTCTAGAGGAGTATTCCCAGATTTATGTGCAGGCAATTTTTCTCTATTAAAAAAGTATTTTGATTAAAAAAAAAAGTCATTGTTAAAACTCACTATCAGGCTATCTCAACTGTATCATTCTTCCACTGAATAACTGAGCTGGGTAGATACCATTTTCTTATTTCCCACAATGGGCAAACCTAAGCTCAGCCCATGCCAGGGTTCTTAGTGCCCTCACCTTCACAGGTCAGTGGTAGAGGAAGGTCATTGGTTAAATAAAGAAACTGCCTTGGCCCTGATAGGTTAAAATTTAGATAGGCGGAGTAAACAAAACAGAATGCTGGGAAGAAAAGGAAGTGAGCTCAGAGGCCATGCTCCCCTCTCCCGAGCAGACGCGATACAGCCAGCCACCAGGTCAGACATGCTGAATCTTTCCTGGTAAGACTGGTACTACACAGATTACTAAAAATGGGTTAGGCAAAATATGAGAATTAGCCCGTAAGAGGCTAGAGCTAGTGGGCCAAGCAGTGTTTAAATGAATACAGTTTGTGTGTTGTTATTTTGGGGCATAAGCTAGCTGGCAGCCAGGAGCTGGGAGGCAGGAACGCAACCCGCAGCTCCCACAACAGCTCAGCCCGTGCCAGGGTCCTTAGGGCCCTCACCTTCACGGCTCAGCCCGTGTCCAGAGCCCTTATGTTCATGGCTCAGCCCGCGTTAGGGCCCTTACATTCTTACCTTCTTAGCAGCTGCCAGTAGTTCAAGTTATGCCAAAGAATTATACTTCCTCTTTCTAACTGTGTGCCTTCCTTCGCAGGCCAGTAGTGTTCAAAATGAGGACAAGGGCCCACAAAGTTCACGTTCAGCTGGGATGGCATACGCACATCCAGGTAGGCGACATTGAGCCACCACTCTTCCAGCTAAAAAACAAGAACATTGGTTCTTCAAAATAGAATATGTAAGTGCTAGCCAGTAAAGGAAGCATACAATACTTGCTCCTTTTATTTTACGTCACTACAGACAGTGAAAGACCCACTGTATTGACCTCCCTTCCTTTCTATCCTCTCACTTTTGGAGCTGTAAACTACTAAATATGAGTTGGTTTAACTACACTATCAACAAGGTACTTAGGCAACTCCTAGAGTATAAAAGACATTCCCTGAAACCTCGCTTAACGATAACAGCCATTTATAATGCTCTTTGCCGAAGAGAAACTGAAATTCCAGTTAGAAGTGCAAGACCCTTCGGTGTGCTTCAAACGAACTCAGACTTTTCTCTGACAGTCCTTTTCTGTGTCCCCTTCACAGCACATAACTGGATTTCTTACCCGAGTAAAGAGATACCAGATCTTACCAGTTTACCTGGAGGTTTTTGCTTTTTTAAAATGATGGTACAAACTGTAGCTACTAACCCAGAAAGAGACCAGAGTAAAATGAATACAAGCAGAGCGACATCTTCTTTACCTTTTCCCCATTTTAGTTAAAATCGCCCGACTCAACATTGAGAACAAAGGAATCTGTAAGTAGGAATTATTTTTCATCAAAAGGATAAATGCCTTATATAAAAACCAGACACTTTTCTTTTAAAATTGTAAGTTACCATCATTAGTTTCCAGCTAAGGCAATGCTTTTTAATTAGGAAAAGTCACCCCCTAACTCACATTCTGAAAAGTGGTTGAGCTGAATCAGAGATGGAAGCTGATGGAGGTGGGTCATCTGTCTGTTGCTTTCATTGGTTAATTAATAAAGAAACTGCTTGGCCTTTGATAGGACAGCAGCTTAGATAGACGGAGTAGACCAAACAGAATGCTGGGAGAAAGAAGCTGAGTCAGTCAGTCACCATGATTCTCCCACCCGACACAGACGCAGGTTAAGATCTTTCCTGGTAAGGCTGGATAGGGGAGCACGGAAGCATAATTCTTAGTTAAGGGAGCCACCTTAGGGCTGGCAAGAGACTTGAACCTAGAGTGGCTCCCAGGAGCCCAAGGCGATGTCCCCAGTTAGTTCCTTGGGCAGATGAGGATAGGGAACCTGAAACGACCCTATCCTATAGCAATACTGACGAATATCTTGCATATCACCATAGAACCTTCATCTGGTGATGGATGGAGATAGAGACAGAGACCCACACTGGAGCACTGGACTGAGCTCCCAAGGTCCCAATGAGGAGCAGAAGGAGGGAAAAGATGAGCAAGGAAGTCAGGACCACGAGGGGTGCACCCACCCACTGAGACAGTGGGGCTGATCTATTGGGAGCTCACCAAGACCAGCTGGACTATGACTGAAAAAACATGGGATAAAACTGGACTCTCTGAACATGGCGAACAATGAGGGCTGATGAGAAGCCAAGGACAATGGCACTGGGTTTTGATCCTACTTCATGTTCTGGCTTTGTGGGAGCCTAGCCAGTTTGGATGTTCACCTTCCTAGACATGGACGGAGGGGGGAGGACCTTGGACTTTCCACAGGGCAGGGAACCCTGACTGCTCTTTGGACTGGAGAGGAAGGGGGAGAGGAGTGGAGGGAGGGGGAGAAAGGTGGGAGGAGGGGGAGGGAAATGGGAGGCTGGGAGGTTGGGGAAACTTTTTTTTTCATTTTCTCAATAAAAATAATAATAATAATAATAATAATAATAATAATAAAAGATCTTTCCTGGTAAGCCACACCTCGTGGTGCTACACAGATTATTAAATATGGGTTAAAGCAAGATGTGAGAATTAGCCAGTAAGAGGCTAGAGCTAATGGGCCAATCAGTGTTTAAAAGAATACAGTTTCCGTGTAATTATTTCGGGTATAAAGGTAGCCTGTGGCCGGGAGCCAGGGTGGCAGGAACGCAGCCCGCTGCTCCACACAACAGGAAGCTGCTGGCTAATGGAGACCTGGTGACCACAGCAGCTTCTCCTGCAGAAGTCGGAACTTCAGAATATGTCCAACTGGTTCCCACTTCTCCATCACCTGCTGTTTAAATCCACCTGCTTCAGAACCACACGGATGGGCAAGAGTATGGCTCAGTAGTAAAGAGCTTGCCCAGCATGTATAACTCTGGACTCTATGACGAATATTGGCCAACATATACCACACAGAGGAATTAAAATAAAGGTTTCTGGGTCTCATTTGGACTTACTGAGTCAAAAATTACTGATTCCCGGAAACCTGCATTTTAATACATTCTCAGGTAAGACAAAAGCTCACTTATAAAATAAATGCTCTCCAATGACATATATCATTCTTTTGTGACCATAATGACAATGACTCCAAGCATTTTATGCAATAATTTAAACAGGAAAGTTATATACATTTTAAATTTTTTAAATATCATGTTTCCAATTATAAGTATATAAATAAAATAAATACCCAGTTTCTTTTTCCTTTAGCCCTTTCAAGTAGTTTCTGATGCAATTTCTCACCAACTCCATTTTGAAACGTTCGAACTATTTCTTCAGTTTTCTTATATTCGTCTTCATTCGCAAACGGCTTTACTATAAAAAAGTGATTAATTATAATTGTTCCCATATCACCTCACTCATTTTTATACAACTCTAAACATCACTAGCATACTGTAAGGTTTTAGTCTACAGCATGAAAAATGCAGTGCAAATGCAGAAATAAAACAGTAGATATTGTAGAATGGAGTCACAATATCTGATATTATCACCAAAGTACTCCTGATGACAGTAAAGGGGGCAAGCTGCCACATAGCTATTATGCAGTTGAAGGTAAGCCCGACTGAACCACAGGTAAGAGAAATTAAAGCCTTTACCTCTGCTGTTTAAATTAGAACCATGACTCTTACATAGGCAATGTAAAATATATTTAGGGTACCTGAGAGCCAAAAAAACAGTTTTCTACTAAGGGGAAAAAAGGGAGGAAGAAAAGAAAAAGGGAAATACGAAGACCATCCAAATTTCCTAGTCCATGAAAATCAATTGTTTTAAAAATTAAAGTATATTAGAAACTAATAAGTTTTTTTGCTTCTTTAAAAAATCTATCGAGCACAATGTAAAGTCCTATATAAAAATAGTGTTCAGAGAGAAAATGTGAGTACTCTAGAAGGCAATAATCTGTGAATTTCAAAAAGGTTAGTGTTCCCAGAAGAAGGTAGACTTAAAAGAGGAGGAGAAAGTATACCTTTTTTTTTTTAGCAAAAACCCATGTTAAAAACAAACATAAAATATGAAGCAGAAGCAAGCAAGTGCACACTATTTCCCACCCCCAAAAAACCAATAATAAAAAAAAAGAACAGCATAACAGCATACATTTACACACACACACACACACACACACACACACACACACACACCTGTTCCAGTTCCTATTTATCTCCACTCCCTCTAGAAACCCAGTAAAATGACAGTAAAGGTATCTCAGGAGGAATACAGGGCAGGAGACGGCTCAGTGGTCGAGCTCACTGACTCAACCAGGGGTCCTGAATTGATTTCCTCACCCATATGGCTGCTCACAACCATTTAACAGAATCTGGTTTGCAGAAAGATACATAAAATACATTTAAAAAATCTAAACTAAGTAATAAAAGGGAATGAAATTGACAAAGGAGACAGGGAGGCAGACAGACAGACCAGGGGTTGGTGGGCAGACATTTCAGAAACCCAGGAAACACGATGAGCCAGACAAGGTGGCAAACCTGTAGTGTTCCAACCACTGGGGAGCAGAGGCTGGAGGAGCTCAGGCCAACCTGGGCAATAAACTGGGACACTGTCAAAAAACCAAACCAAACAAACAAGAATAAACTGGAAAGAGATGACTGGCTTTGTGAAACAGAGAAAATATCTAAGGCCTGAGGAATAAAAGGTTACAGAAAATACAAGTGGGGTAAATGTAAGTCCATAAATAAGCCAATTCTGGTGGCAGAACCCAAGATTCAAGATTTAAGGCACAAGGTCCCCTAAAAAGGAAAAACAAAGGGTGAAATGAGACTGCCACGATGTCTCCCCCAAACCAGGAGAGACAGCCATCCCACCCCACCCACACAAGGTTTGCCACGATGTCTCCCCCAAACCAGGAGAGACAGCCGTCCCACCCACACAAGGTTTGCCACGATGTCTTCCCCAAACCAGGAGAGACAGCCGTCCCACCCACACAAGGTTTGCCCAGTGCTAGGGAAAATCAAGTTGAAACATGAATCAGATAAAAACAAAAACCTGGATTTTGGTCCATACTAAAAATAAGGTATTATAGATCTTATTTTGAGGTATTATTCACAAAATTCAGGAAATGGAAATACTTAAGTATCTGTCAACTGATGAATAGAAAGAAATTATACTACGTATACATGGAAAAGCTATTCATTCGCCATTTAAAGAAAGAATGAAATACCGACACTACAACACAGATACAACTAGAAACGCTCAGTAACCAAGCCGACAACAGAAGCCAGCACCTTCGGCAACACTGATACATGGGGAGGGAAGTGCGAGAAGGATGTAGAAGGTTGATGGGGGAGCAAAATGAGAGAGAAATGAGAAGGTCTGGAATCCTGCTACGGACAGTAGTTACATACTGAGTATCTCGGGAAGCAAGATTTTGAATGTTTTCAACATGATGAAATAATATTTGAAGAGACAGATGTTTGACCTACATTATATAATATACATATATTGAAATTACATAGTACCCAGCTAATACGTATATATTTTTGTTTCAAGGTAACAGCTTGAATTTAACTTAAATTTTTAAAAAGTTCAGTTATATGCTCAGCTTTCTCCCCGTCCCAAACTGATCAGTTCAGGAAAAGAGTGGTGGAATTCAGG
Organism: Microtus oregoni; assembly: GCF_018167655.1. Taxonomy (NCBI): domain Eukaryota; kingdom Metazoa; phylum Chordata; class Mammalia; order Rodentia; family Cricetidae; genus Microtus; species Microtus oregoni. The sequence continues at coordinate 14,415,412 of NW_024543077.1, read as the reverse complement.
TGTGTGCTAATGAAATTACTAGGTCTCTGCCCTACACTCAACAGTAAGATCCACTAGTTACCAAGTCCAAACCATTCCCAGTGAGATTTTCAGAATCTCAATCACAAATGTGAATGCCCAAGGATGGGCAGGTGTAGTGGAGACCCATCCTCGGGGTATAACATCAACATGGCCATACCATCTTAATCATAGCACTGAGTCTACATTCACGAAACCTTCACAGAATTTTGTCTGTGGCCCTCCTGCCTTCATAGGGTCACTGGGCTCCCATGTGATCTCAGAAGGAAATGCTGGAGTATTTAGACAGTAGAGGGTTTACTGAAGGCAGAGAGTCCAGCTCTCCGGCTTGCAGGAGGAGGTAGGAGTTCTCAATGACTTGACTGTTTTGAAGTCACCCATACTCTTGTAAACAAGCCTAATAAACTCCTTGGTTTACCAAACTGGACTCCAGCGGAATTATTCTTTTGGTCTGTTGTTGGTGCCTTATCTAGGGTTAATGAACAGTTGCTTTTGTCTCCTTGGAAAAGTTAACACATTTGATGCTCAGACAGACACAACAGAGGTAAAGAAAGGCGGCTTAGGGCCCAGCTGCAATGGGAAGGAAACGTGGACTAAATCAAGCTGACAGGAGAGGAGCTGCACAGCAAGTCTGACACCGGAGTCTCCTTGCAGGGAAGGCTGTGTCTCCCTGCTGTGGGAGCGACTGATTACCCCGGCTCTAGGCGATAGATAATACGCACAGCTGAGACTACCTGTCCCCAGGAAAGAACTGCACAGAAGGGAAGAATGACAACGAGAAAAAAATACATGCGGGTGGCACTCATTCTCCATGACAGCCTCTGATCTGGCAACTAACCCAGACAACATGGGAATGACATGAAGTACTGGCTCATGGATGACAAAAGAAATTGAAAAGGGAAGGACATGACTGCTCCTAGGTATGGTAGGGAAGAAAGTTTATTGCAGTTAACAATTGTTGGTATGGGGCTGGAGAGATGGCTCAGAGGTTAAGAGCATTGCCTGCTCTTCCAAAGGTCCTGAGTTCAATTCCCAGCAACCACATGGTGGCTCACAACCATCTGTAATGAGGTCTGGTGCCCTCTTCTGGCCTGCAGGCATGCACACAGACAGAATATTGTATACATAATAAATAAATAAATATTTTTTTTAAAAAAAGAATTGTTGGTATGGATGGTAATGCCTTCAGAAGTTCCTCTATTGTATAGGCTTGTTTTGGCTAACCTGGGCTTTTCGGTTTCCCATATGAAGTTGATTATTGTTCTTTCAAAGTCTGTGAAGAACTGTGTTGGGATTTTGATGGGGATTTCATTAAATCTATAGAATGCTTTTGGTAGGATTGCCATTTTTACTATGTTGATCCTTCCTATCCAAGAGCATGGAAGATCTTTCCATTTTCTGGTATATTCTTCAATTTCTTTCTTCAAAGACTTAAAAGTTCTTGTCAAATAGATCTTTCACTTCCTTGGTTAGTGTAACCCCAAGATATTTTATGTTCTTTGTGGCTACTGTGAAAGGTGATGTTTCTCTGATTTCCCTCTCAGCATCTTTATCCTTTGTGTATAGGAGGGCTACTGGTTTTTTGGAGTTGACCTTGTATCCTGCCACTTCACTGAAGGTATTTATCAGCTGTAGGAGTTCTCTGGTAGAGTTTTGGGGGTCAAATGGCCAAAAGATACTTAAGGACATGTTCAACTTCCTTAGCTATCAGGGAAATGCAAATCAAAACAACTCTGAGATACCATCTGATATCTGTCAGAATGGCTAAGATCAAAAACACTAATGATAGCTTATGCTGGAGAGGATGTGGAGTAAGGGGAACACTCATCCATTGCTGGTGGGAATGCAAACTTGTGCAACCAGTTTAAAAATCAGTGTGGTGGTTTCTCAGAAAACTGGGAACTAACCTCCCTCAGGATCCACCAATACCACTCTTGGGAATATACCCAAGAGATGCCCAATCATACTACAAAAGCATTTGTTCAACTATGTTCATAGTAGTATTATTTGTAATAGCCAGAACCTGGAAACAACCTAGATGTCCCTCAACCAAAGAATGAATAAAGAAAGTGTGGCACATTTACATATTAGAGTACTACTCAGCGGTAAAAAACAATGACATTTTGAATTTTACACGCAAATGGATGGAATTAGAAAACACTATCCTGACTGAGGTAACCCAGACCCAAAAAGATGAATATGGTATGTACTCACTCATAAGTGGATACTAGCCATAAACAAAGGACATTGAGCCTATAGTTCATGATCCTATAGAAGCTAAGTAATAGGTGAACCCAAAGAAAAACAAATATAGACCCACCTAGAAATTGGAAACAGACAAGATCGCCTGACAAAATTGGGAGCATGAGGGCAGGAGGAGAAGGAAAGAGAGAAGAGAAGGGTTGAGGAGAACTTGAGGGAATGGGATAGCAGAGATGTAGGAAGGACAGATATGAGAGCAAGGAAAGTGATATCTTGATTGAGGGAGCCATTATGGGGTTAGCAAGAAACATGGCTCTAGAAAAATGTTCAGGAATCTACAAGGACGACCCCAGCTAAGACTCTAAGCAATAGTGGAAAGGGTTCCTGAACTGGCCTTGCCCTGTAATCAGACTGATGATTATCTTAAATATCACCATAGAACCTCCATCCAACAACAGATGGGAACAGAGGCAATGACCCACATCAGAGCACTGGACTGAGCTCCCAAGGTCCAGTTGAAGAGTGGGAGGAATGAGAATATGAGCAAAGAGGTCAAGACCATGAGGGGTTCACCCACTGAAACAGTCTACCTGAGCTAAGGGAGCTCACCAACTCCAGCTGGACTGGGAAGGAACAAGCATAGGACCAAACTAGTCCCTCTGAATGTGGTTGACAGTTGCATGGCTGGGGCAGACTGGGGGCCACTGGCAGTGACACTGGAATTTGTCTCTACTGCATGTACTGGCTTTTTGGAATCCTATTCTCCTATTTTGGGGATGTATACCTTGCTCAGCCTAGATGTAGTGGGGAGGGCCTTGGACTTTTTACAGGGCAGGGTGCCTTACCCTCTCTTAGGATTGGAGGGGGTTGGTATGAGAGGGTATGTGGAGGGAATGGCAGAAGGGGAGGGAGTGGGAATTTGGATTAGTATTTTTTTAAAAATAATAATAAAACAGAATTGTTGGGATGGTTGCAGGGTTTTACTGTTTTGTTGAGTCCAATAATGAATCGCGATTTTTATAAGGTAAGAAAGAATCTAATTTACCTGAGTGAATTAGAATGGAAAGTAAATTGGGGTTATAAAGTGCCACAGGGGGAATTTAAAAAGAAAAGAAAGAGAAAAGGGAACCTGTCTGGGTCACTCAAATGAAGTAAAGGGCACAGGAACAAAAGGCCAGGAGAAGCTGCAACCAAAATGAAGACCACTCTAGGAGACCATGTAGGAACCTGGGCTTTTGCACACTACATAATATACACAGTATGAGGGGATAGAGTACACACGGAATCAAAGGATGCAGAAGGGGATGGGGATGGGGTGGGAGAAAGGAGGTAGAGAGGTATGTTAGCCAAAACTAAGGATTTATGAAACTCACTAATTTGTGACCTAATCAAAAATACATTAAAAGGGGGGGGGCAGGTTGTACAAAGGTGCCCTATATTAGCAAACAATGCTGTTCCCTTCATTTTCTCTTTGTTTTCAAAAGTATCAGGTGCTTTGAACTCTTGAGCCAGGGATGAGTTCCCTTCCTGTGAGTTACTGTTCAGAGAGGCACCAAAAACAACACAGACTACAGGCTATTGCTGTTGTTCTCTGTTGCCCACAGTGGCTAGATCAGCCATTCTCAGCCCGTGGGTTGCAACCCCTTTAGGATCGAACAACCCTTTCATTGTGGTCACAAAATCAGATATTCTGCATATCAGATATTTACGTTAGGATTCATAACAACAGCAAAATCAGTTATAAAGAAGCAAGGAAAATCATTTTATGGTTGGGAGTTAGAACAACATGAAGAACTATTAAAGGGTCACGGCATCAGAAGGTTGAGAACCACTAGTCTAGAGGATAAGACCTTATTGCTAAAGACATCACACACATTTTGGTAGCTGGACACAGAGAAATCAATGAACTAACCAGAAAACCGTCACTGCTGGCTGGCTTGCATACTGCTGGAAGGTACTACAGAGTCTGATGGTGCATAAACGACATCAAAGTGTATCCAGTGCTGGGAGCTGCATGCTACACTACCAACCTTAAGAAAACATTGTAACCACTGCTGCAATAGAGGCAAGACTGCTTATGGGGGCAACAACCACTCTCTTTTCTGGATCTGAGGCCTGCTCTTCAGGAGAAAATCCATGCCTCATCCTGCAAATATAATTAAAACCCATCAAAAGAGAAATCATAAGCCCTGGCAAAGAGAACCTACTGATATTTTCCTAAATGACCATGTTGTCAAAGTGTTCTCTAAATATATTCCTAGATTTGTGCTGTTCCCAACCTTAGTAGGAGAAGCTTCTTATTGCAATGGGTAATGCAAGGGGTAATGCAGAGACTCATGACTGTTTAAAGGGCAAGAACAGGTAACCGAGTGTGTGACAGTCGATGGGACACCAAGACTGCGGTGTCACAGAAGAGGGGTTGGAGTGCATATGAGAGCAGAAGGCTGGGAAGGAGTGCTGTGAGGTGCTGGCACTCATGAACTCAGCACAAGACCTCCACAAGATCAAAAGAGCTCATTTTAGCAGGGACTCCCAAGGTTTTACCCCTAGCTGAGGAACTGACAGATGAGGATGGAAAGTTACATTTTTATTTTTAGTGTAGCATCTAGTTGGCTTCCCACGCCCCCACTGGATGACTGACACTCTACTCATATAGGCAGCACCAATTGGAATCAATGGATTAGTTAAATAAATTAATAATTTTAAAAAATACATAAATTCGGGCTGGAGAGATGGCTCAGTGGTTAAGAGCATTGCCTGCTCTTCCAAAGGTCCTGAGTTCAATTCCCAACAACCACATGGTGGCTCACAACCATCTGTAATGAGGTCTGGTGCCCTCTTCTGGCCTGCAGACATACACACAGGCAGAATATTGTATACATAATAAATAAATAAATATTAAAAAAATACATAAATTTGGGAAGATGATGGGATGGGAGGTACTATAATCTTTAGGAGGATGGGTCCCAAAATCAGAACGACATCATATTTCCCATATGGAACAAACAAGGCCTTCAGAATTCTTAAAGCACACCCAATTCAGAAATCTACACAGAGCTAAACAATCAAGTAAAAACAATTAGCTCTTTTTTTTTTGCTCTCTCAAATACTCTTTTGCAAGCAGTTACAAGGGTGAGCAACATATGAAAGCAGACAGGAAAGAGAGAACACAGGAGAGAAGGGAAGAGAGCTGCCAGGTTGCTGGCAACTGAAATGTCCTGAATCACAGCTGTGGAGCAAACTCAAGGCAGTCTATCCTTATTGAGAGGAGGGGAAGGAGAGGGGGGAAGGAAAAGGGGAAGTAGAAAGGGGAAAGAGAAAGGGGTAGGAGAAGGAGGGAAGGAGAGGGAGGGAAGGAGAAGGAGGGAAGGAGAGGGAGGGAAGGAGAGGGGGAAGAGAAGGGGAAGGAGAAGGAAGGAGAGGGGGAAGGAGAAGGGGTAGAGAGAGGTAGGAGAGAGGGGAGGAGAGGGAGAAAGAGAGGGGGAAAGAAAGGGGGAAAGAGAAGGGGGAAAAGAAGGGGGAAGGAGAAGGGGAAAGGAGAGAAGAAGAGGGGAAAAGAGAGCTCACAATGCACGTTTTTAAAAGGAAATAAAACTGACTCAATATTTTATGTCTAACTGTATACAAGAATGTTCATTCATTCTAGTGTATAGAAATAAATTTGAATACAAAGGAAAAAATTAAGAAATGAAAAAGGTGGAAATACAACAAGTAAGTCCCAAAAGTAAATGACTGGCTCGTTTATGAACAACTAAACCAGAGGTTCTCAACCTGTGGGTTACAACCTCTTTGAGGGTCACCTAATACCATTGGAAAACATAGATATTTGCACTAGGATTCACAACAGTAGAAAAATTACAGTTATATAGTAGCAATGAAAATAATTTCATGGTTGGGGTCACCACAACATGAGAGACTGTATTAAAGGGTCACAGCATTACAGAGTTCAGAACCACTGCTCTCAACCCTGAATAGCCAGGAGACTTAAGAGAAAGAATTACTAAAACCAGGTGGCTGTTGACTTAGAATGGTGACTTTGTATATGGGTGACAAGAATCAGAGGGGAAATGTGAGCATGATGGATTGTACAGATGCGTGGACAGGCATTAGCAGCAAACTACACAACCATTTGAAGGAATTACAAGGTCCAAGAAACATAAGATTAGTTCAAATATGGTGCTAGCAAAAGAAGCAGAGAAAGATTTCAAGATCTTTGCCAAAGTGGGACTTGTACACACAGATGGAGAAAAAGGATTGACATTTACACCGCATGCCTATTAATACTATTGGGCTTTTCACACCGTGGAAAAATAACTTCTAAAAGCTTTGCATGTTTTATGAGTCTAGAGGCATCTGCAGTTAGACTCTCATCAGTCTCTGTCATTTCTATGTCACTAACAATATTAATCTATACTAGAAGTTTATAAATGTACCTGATTCAAGGTATTTTTTCAATGATTCCTCAAGTGAAGGAACAGGCAATGATGGGAGAGAATCCTGGTACTGAAATGTCCGTTCTTCAACTGACTTTGCCAGTTGATTTTCCATGATATAATCACAGTAGAAAAACTGAAGAAAAGAAGAACAGCATCCGTCACAACTTCAACTTTTTAAGTATTTGTAAACTTGTCGGACAAAGAAAACCAACTTTAACATTAATTCAATATGCTAGGTGATATGGGGGGGTCTTCTGTCTATGTGTTACTTTCATTGGTTAATAAAGAAACTGCCTTGACCCTTTGATAGGACAGCAGCTTAGATAGGCAGAGTAGACAGAACAGAATGCTGGGAGAAAGAAGCAGATTCAGGCAGTTGCCATGATTTTCCAACCCAAGACGGATGTAGGCCAGAATCTTTCCCGGTAAGCCACCACCTCGTGGTGCTACACAGATTATTAGAAATGGGTTAAGCAAGATATGAGAGTTACCCAAGAAGAGGCCAGATATAATGGGCCAGGCAGTGTTTAAAAGGATACAGTTTCTGTGTATAATTATTTCGGGGCATTAGCTAGCCAGGCGGCCAAAAAATGCAGCCCACCACTCCTCACTACAGCTAGGGAACCAAAGCATCATCAGCGGGACCAGCAGCCATCCTCATCAAACACCAGATAGTTAGCGCAGTGTGCTACAGAAAACATGCTCGCATATGAGAACCAAAATCTCCGATTTAGTCATTGGTTTGAGAGGTCGTCCTTGGTACCCAGGCAGATCTGTTAGGTTGTAATCTCTCCTTCCACAAGGCAACATTACAGAACATTAGGGAACCTCCAGAGTCTTACTGGGTAGGTAGGATTAGGTGTGTAGGAAAATATTATGTCTGAAAAACAATGCAGACGTGTGGAAGAGTAGGTCATAGATGTTACATACTGTAAGACTTCATGTGACAAGCTGATCTAACTTAAAACTGTGCAGATGGCATGGGACCTAATCAGACTGGCTTTGAGTATCACAAACCAATCTTAAATATGTTCTAGATTTGTGATATTCTTGTCAAAATAAAACTAATCCCATTTAAGATTAGGGTATATTGGTATTAAATAATAAGATTTCTGAATGAATAATTTATAAATTCCATAATAAAACAGTAACTAAGAAAACAAGAAATTAATATTAAACGAAAACTTTCTGCCCTTTCATATCATATCTTAAAATGGCAAAGCTAAATATTCTACTTGTGTTATAAAAGTTAACAGTATCAGAAACAAAGGCAAGGCAGACTATTTTGGCTAATACCTTAGGACCTCAAAGTTCAGCCTCTTCTTAATGGTTTTCCTTACATCCCATCTGAATATTGATAAACCGCTTTGGACTTAACAGAAATGTAGTTCTTGGTCCTAAAAATAGACTCAGCTACTTTTTAACCATTTGCTGCTAGGTAAGTGACTGGAAAACACTGGGAGCATTTATTTGGTGGTGGTGGGCTGTCACAGCACACATGTTAAAGGAAACTTGCAGGAGTTTCTTCTCCTCTACCTTGTGGGTCCTTTGGACTCACACATGGGTTAGCTGACTTGGCTGCAGGTGCCATTATCTAACAATACATCTCAAAGGACCTCAAAATTTGCCCTTTTTATTTATTTACTTATTTTGAGACAGAATCTCACTATATACCCCTGGCAGGCCTGAAACTAGCAGTGTAGACCAGGCTTGCCTGAATTGACACGGATCTGCCTGCCTCTGACTCCCTGGTGCTCGGATTAAAGGTATGTGCCACTAATACCCACCAAACTCTAGGCAAGTAAGTAATAGAATCTCTTTACCTTTGAATGTATAATCATACTGTCATCAGATTTTTTATTTTGGCATGCCCTAAAAAGCATGCCATAAAAACAGTTCATCCTGAAACAAGTATATTATGGACTAGAGTATGCAGAAATTTTTATGATGACCTCAACTGCTACCTACACTCTCTATTTCCCAGAACTCGTCATTATGATAGAAGATCATTACTCCTATGGTTGCAACTGGGTTTCAGCTACGAAAAAAAAAATGAGCTTAAATAGTCAGGACTTAACCGAATTATTTGAGTCCGTGAGGTAGAGATGCTGCCATTTCTATGTCTACATCCACGACCTGGAGGAACTCAGAGGCAAAAAAGCGCTAACAGGAATGGGATCCTCAATCCTGCAAGTGAGCAGGAATTAAATTCTGCCAACTCGAATGAACCCTAAAACCTCAGAGAATAACTCAGGCGCCTTGATCTCTCCTTTTGAGATTCTGTGTAGGATAAACAGCTAAACTCACTCAGACTTCACAGAAGCTCAGTCTGTTCTTTTAACTGCCTGAGATCATCTGTTGTGGTAGCAACAGGAAACTAATATGGCAAGCCGCTCTCTTTCCACTTCCCTGTCACTTAACAGACCCCCCCAAAGCCGAGAAAGAGAATACTAATTTTATGACCACTGTGCTGCTTAAACCCTGGACCAGGTAAAGCAGATTCGCTAAGAGTTGTCTTAAGTTTTCGACCACATAGATTAAGTTAAAGGATTACAATAACATTAAGAACACTATTACTATGGGTTTAACTAGAGTGGATTTCCTGAGAGTAAGGTAATGTGAACTCAAAGAAGCAGGAACAAGAACCAGGAAGAGTAAGCAAACAAAGTGTCACATACCAGTAAACCAAGATGAAGTGTTCAGGACTGCCAGAAGCTCCAACAATTCTGATGTGAAACCACTGGGGCTTGAACAAGGCTGGGGACTGTAGGAAGAATTGCGCTGAAGTAAAGACCAGAAAGTGAGGGGAAAGGAAGTGAAAGAAGCTGGAGAAACAGAAGAATGGTCATCTGTTAGCTTAAATCGCTGCAGAGCTAGCTATGTTCCAGGCATCTAATTAGATGGACCCAAGGGGCACAGAGCACCTTCCGGTACCCGCACTTAGGCTGAAACAGAAGCAAAAGCAGCAAGAAAGTTCAGAAACTCCTCCCACCAACCCAAGGGCAACTCGGCGCAGGGGATGAGGACAAATCGGGGAAAATTAAGGAACAAGCACCCCGACCCGCTAGCTGGACGTTGCAATGGCGGGGGGCGGGGGGGGGGGGATATCCCGGACCCGAAGGGCGAGATGCCTGCGGACGCCACACCCGCGCCAGACCGGAGTTTCTGAGGCGCTGCCCGACTGCACCCTGCTCGGCTTGGCGCAGCTCCACTGCCCCTTGACCGCTCGCCGCCGTGGGAGGGAACGGAGGGAGCCGGCTGCACGCTCACCTTCACCTCCGCCCCTCTCAGGGTCCTCGGCAACGACGGCCTGCCAGCCCTGCGCAGCCCAGGAGCCCAACTAGGACGGAAAGCCGCGAGGGTCCCGCCCCGCGCACGTCGGGGAACGCGATTGGACGGAAAGCCTCGAGGGTCCCACCCCGTGCTGGAAGGGGTGGGTTGCCGGGGCTCGCTGCCCCGCCCCCGGCCCTGGCCCCGCCCTCGGCGGTTTTCCGGGCCCGGATTGCGCCCTAGGAACGCGAGCAGAAAATCCGATTAGCGTCCTGCAGTCCCTGCTAAAGCATCTTCCTGCTGGACTCTGCGGCACGTTGGCCGCGGTCCAGAGAGATGGCGGCGGCTCCGCCCACGCACGGGCACAACCCTGCGGAAGGGTAAGGAAGCCCACGGCTCAGCCTGGTTTTTCACTCGACCTCTCCGCTGCAGGGCGCCGTGTCCCGGTCTCTTCTCACGCCCAGTCGTCCCTCCCCCTAGCGAGTGCGAGCCTCCTTTGCAGGTTCATAGCTTGCTTACTGATAAGACTTGTGAATTTAATGGAATGTAATATATAGTACTAATCTGTGGGGTAGATTTTTACTCTGAATTTACCCCAAATAAGCAAGTTGAAGAAATACTTATTGAGTTGAGAAGTATCAGCTCAGGACCCCCAGTGCCAACTTCTCAGCACAAAGGAGATGTATTTGCCCCAGAGAGACTAAGGGCAGAGGATGAGAGGCAAACACAGGAGGATATAGGGGACAAGGCAGGATGGGAAGGGAAGAAGGGAAATGTGGCAAGGGTATTTGTCCTGGAGGGACAAAGGAGTGTCTGAATAGAGAGGAGACAGATGTGGCATAGAGGAAAATGGAGGTTTAAAAGGTACAGAGGGAATGATGAGGTGTTTAATTTTAATTAGGCATGTTTACTAGGTGAGCCAAAGGGGGCTTTTGATTGCTGGACTTCGATACTTTGATAGCTGAACCTTGGTAGGCAGCCTCGGGAGGAGGAAGTGGCCAAGTAAGGGAGTAGATCCCGGGGTCTAGCTAGGAATGTGACCTAATGGAGGAGTGGGGGAGAAGGGCAAGGCCTGCCAGAGCCATACTCATGATACTCAAGCTGTCCAGAGTCCCTTCGCTTATATTTTCTTATTTTTAATGACAGGAGGTTGCATAGGTGTGGTTATTTTGAGAAACAGCCGATAGCAAACTAAAGTATGCTAGATACAAAAAGTTAACTGTGCTGTCTCACTGGGCCCTCAGAGCACATGCACCCTGTTTCACATATGGGCTCACTTTACCACCAGCCACAGACTTTGTTTGTCATTGATGATATTTATTTATATGAAAGTCTGCCCCCCAAGTCCTGGAGGAAGTGTTGATTTAACGATGACCTTTTCACATCTCAGACAAGTTCCTTATGGCTAAACTGAGAATTTAATTTTTACAGCTGAATGGAGGTGTAATTTACATACCAAAAATCACCCCTTTGAAGCATATAAATAAATATTTAACTATATTTACAACTACATAGTCTGTATTAATTTGCCATCTGTTCCTGTGGTAAGACAGTGACCAATTCTGTTAGATCAAGATCCATGGAAGTAAATAAATCCTTGGCAATAAAATAGACCGAGCTGTACAGAAGCAAATTGTCCCTTGTCCAGAAGTCTGTTCTGTCCCCTGTGGTCTCAAAGTTGCAAACACCGAAGGAGGTTATGTTTATCTTATCAGGTGCTTGCAGATCCTTGCCCGCTGAAGCTGTTAGCAGCATGTCAACTTTCCTGTCCAGAGTTTCTCAGCTCACCTGAGGTTTCATTAGCTCATTACAAACCAAGTTGAGGAGAAGGGGCTTATTTGGCTTGTGCTTCCACATGACTGTTTATGAGTAAGAGAAGCCCAGGCCCCAAATGAAGCAGAGACCATGGAAGAATGCTGTTGTTTACTGGCTTGCTTCCCACGGCTTGCTCAGCCTGTTTTCTTATCTCAGGACTACCTGCCCAGAAAGACACAGCACATCAATCAGGAAAAGTGCCCGCAGACACATCCACATGCCAATCTGGTGGCAGCCATTCCCCAAAGGAGGGTCCTTCCTCCCAGGTGACTCTAGTTTGTGTTAAGCTGGGAAAACTAGCACAGTTATAAAGTGATTTTTACAACATTTTGTCATTCCCCCAAAGAAATACCATTAACTGTCACTCAGTGTCCAGCCCTCCCCACAATTTCCCAGCCCTGTGTAACCAGTCTGCACTCTCTGTCACTGTGGATTTACCTGATCCAGGCACTCGGTGTGAACCATAAGTTATATGACCTTTTGGAACTGGAATTCTTTCACTTACATTGCTCAGATGCATCTGTGCTTTAGTCTATAACAGCATTTCTTTATTTTAACAGGTCAAATAATACTACATTGTATTGATGAATATACCATATTTTGTTTACCCTTCATCAGGCGAAAGTTAATTTCCTTTGATTTTCTGTGATGTGTTTATGTGTGTGCAGGTGCGAGTGTCGGAGAAGAACCGTAGCGTGTTCCTTGGGTGCCGTCTACCCTTTTCTCTTCTTTTTAGATAGACTCTCTTACTGTCCTGGAACTCTCCATGTAGGCGACACTAGCAGTGATCTTCCTGTCTCCACTTGTTTTTCCAGTCCCAGGTTACAAGTGTGTACCACTATACCTTTCTCTCTCTCTCTCTTTTTTAGCTGGTTTCTGGGGTTCAAACTCGTCCTCATGCTTGTAAGTCAAGCTCTCTCTTGACCAAACTATCTCCCCAACTTTTCTGTTAAGGTAGGGTCTCGTGTAGCCCAGGCTTGCCGTGAACTGACAAAGCAGTTGAGGATATCTTAAAACCTTTAGCCCCATCCATTTCTGCTTCCCAAGTGCCACCATGCCAACCAACCTCTTATTTTTAAGAATAATCCTACTACACACATACAGGTTTTATGTGAATGTATGTTTTCAGTTGCTATGGGTTTATCTTAAGAGTAGAATTGTATTATCTTAA